>NC_034412.1:58990698-59021838 GCF_002078875.1 Numida meleagris | reverse complement strand
GCTGCCCGACGACGGGGGCGGCGGCGCCTTCCCCCCCGGGCACTTCAAGGACCCCAAGCGGCTCTACTGCAAGAACGGCGGCTTCTTCCTGCGCATCAACCCCGACGGCAGGGTGGACGGCGTCCGCGAGAAGAGCGATCCGCACAGTGAGTGGCCCGGCCGGTCCCTGCCCGTGCCGCGCGTCGGTCGGTGCGCGGAGCTGCACGGGCACCGCTGCCGTGTCCCCGGCCGGCTGTTCTCAGCCTCCCCGCCTTCGTCCCTCTGTGCACCAGGGCTCGCCAGGTGCGCGGGGTTTGCCTATGCGCCCAGAGGTGTCGGAATTAGTTTGCGTGGCCCTCAAGTGGGTGCTGTGGCACTTGGCTCCTGGCTCTTCGGGCCAGCTGCCCGTAGGTAACAAGAAGGTGATGTTTTACTGGTGTACATTCTCACATATAGAAGTGTTCTTATTCTCTTATTACAATACTCAGGAACAGAGGTGTAAATGTTCAAAGAAACAGGGCTTATAGCGGTCGGAGCGCATCACTGGCTGTAAACCGTGCACTGTGTGATTTATGATGGAACGTGATAAGGGCACGCGAGGTGCAGCTGCAGCCTGTGGTTCTGCAGCAGCGGCTTGTCCCCTGGTACCATGTCCCGAGGAGGCCCTGAGCAGGCAGGAAGGGCTGCCGGTGGGGCTAGGGCCACTCTGAAGTCCAGTGCTCTGCATCCTGGGGACAGAATGCCTTGCTGCACACCTCAGAGCATTCTGTAAGCTGTCAGCCCTCAGGTTTTGCTCGTGTGGCATCAAGTCTGTGAAATGCCTGTTTCCTTCACAGCAGGTACAAGGAGTCGCTGGTTAGCTGCTGGTTAGCTGTCAGACTGACAGCCTAAGCATGGCTGTTACGCAGCGCAAGCGCCCTGAGCAGTCAGTGCCCTACCTGTGGGCCCTCGGCGCAGCGAGCAGGTGAAGTGCGTTACTGTGATCCTTTGTCTTGTTCTAAGCTGCCCTCCCAGTGACTGTTGCACAGGTGGGACCAAGGCCTGAACGATGGAGAGTGGTGTGTGGGCGCACAGAAGTGACAAAAAGCTCTCACTCCTCTTATTCTGTTCCAGTTTAGGACATTCGCCATCTGCAAAAAACCTCCTCTGAGAGTTCCAAAGAAGCATTGCAACAGACTGTTCACAAATAACAGTGTTGCCAGGTTGGACTTCACTCTGAGGCTGTGCAACTTCATGATCCTTTGGTAGAAATGTTTGGCATTGGATGGGGTGAAGATGCTTGTGGAACAGTGTGTGTGTAGGGAAAGTTTATTAGTCCAACTGACACTCCTAGAAAAAGCGAGGAGGACTGTGGGCTGTATCTTGTGTGTTTGCATTTTTCTCTTTCTCAGATACTGTTTTAAAGGGAAATGTGCTCAGTGTTGCATGAGTAATAACAAAATCCATTTGCTGCCAGAACAACGGGGTAAGTCATTGCACCTGAACTTCTCAAAAGTCTGTGCCTAAAGCACGGTGCTGGTTTACCACCTACCAGCCAGAAGTCTGCTCTGCATGCATACTGGCCAGTGACTGCACGGGATCAGGTCTGTGCTGGAGCAAGTACAGTAATGCATTCAATCTGCTTTAGCCTTTTGTATTTGGGAAATGTTGAAATTCTTACAGGAAATAAGTGCAATTGGTTCATAAAACAGCTCATCTTATGCCTAGAAGTAGCTCTGGGGATTTGCTGAAAATGTGACACAGAGTGAGACGACAACTTGGGTGCATTGGATGCTGAAGCCAGGTCTTGAATGCTGCTCTCGGGTCCTCACCTCGCCCAGCATTTCAGCCTTGTGTGTTGAAAAAAACCGTGAGTCTGCGTGCTGCTCTGTGCTCACTGGGCTGGGACAGGCTGCCCCAAACGCTGTCCTTCTTGTTTGCTGTAGGGCTTGCCCTTGTCACTCCTTTTTTCATGTTTTAATGTTCTGCCACAGTAATTCCAGTTCTCCATTCTTGAGTCTTTCTAATATTTGCTTTCTTTTCCTGCGAAGCCTTATCGATAGTAGAATTGTTTAGCTGACTTCTCATGCTGTTTCCCTATCAGTGAATTACAGGTGAAAATCTTTCCAGTGTTGATACTGCCGTGCTGATTCCATTCTATACCTTTGCCTTGGAAGGCTGTTTTCCTCTCTAGGATTTGCCATACAGCTGATGGGCTGGGATGAGGGCAGACATAGGGTGAGCTCACCCCCCGTAGGCTGCTCCCTTTTCCCCTGGTGTCAGGCTGTGCACTTGCTCTGAGTCTCACTCCCACCTCCTCTCCTTGCCATCAGAGAGCTCTCTCTCTCTCTCTCTTTTTTTTTTTTTTTCCTGGAAAAACTCAGTTCTCAGAAGCGGCGAAGAGAGAGAAGTCAGTGCTCAAAGCGTCAGCGAGGCATGTTGCTGTGACGTTATGTGGGTCACATCTCTGCCATCTTCGTTGTAAATATGTCACTCAGTACAGCTATGCACAACGTTAAACTCTGACCTGGTGAGTGCTGCTCAAGGGAAGTCCCTCTGAAATCTTGTGGTATGCCTGGCAGGTCACGTTGGTGTGACGGCTGGCGAAGAAGTGCCATAAATCTTGGACAATGTGAAAAGACTTCAAAAATTAACAAAGAAAATGCACACCTCAGGCGCTGAAGGTTTTCTTAGATTAAATAAAAGGTCTTGTAAGATAGTTTTGAAAAAAGAAATATAACGGCTGCAGAGAATTTGGGTTAGAAAACTAACTATAGGACAGTTAGGAGGGATTCTTGTGAGAACTGCTATCCTTCGGAATTATTTTTTTTTCCGATGGGTCCTGTGTGGAACCAGGAGTTGGACTTGATGATCCTCATGGGTCCCTTCCAACATCGATATCTTATTATTCTAATTATACAGAATAGCATTTGAGTAGCATATCCTTGTCTTCACTTTTGAAGGAAGTTTCTATTTTAGAAGGTGAATGGCTCTCTTTGTATGTTTCAGACCAAAATCTAATACTTATGCTGTAAACAAATCTCCATTATCCGTGTCCTCTTTTTGCCTCCTCCCTTCTGCCTTGAGTACTAATGACAGCTTGTTAGAAGTATATGGCCTGGTTTATGTCTTGTTGTCAGCAGTTTTGATTGTTTGACACTCACCCCATTCACTTTGGTTTATTCATAATTGTGTCGTCAGTGAAATGAAGGAATGGAAGTTCATGCCCTGTGTGCTGGTGGAGTGGACTCTTATGATTCATGTAGCGAAAAAGCTGGACAATCCATCTGAGATGGCCAGTATTGCCACATCTGATGCGTGCGTGCATTGACATCAGCAAAGTGCCCCTTTGGACACACCCTAGGGATTGCTGTTGAGGTTTTTTTTTTTTCCCTCCAAGAGGTACATTTCAGACAAACAAAAACAGAAAAGGCTTTCTTAGAGTTTTGTTGCTTAAAGCAAAACAAAAAAATACACGTCTTGTTGTTGATCAACAACTTTTGGTTTATATTGCGGAAAAGTACAAAGAACCTAGTTTTTTTGGAAGGGCTTTCAGAAACTCACCAGAGGTGTTTGTCTCAAAGAGACTGCAGTGCTGGTGAAAAGGAAAAGCAAGGGGAATGGAAAAGGAACATGTATCCATACATTTTAGAAAATGTCTAATAACGCAGCTGTTTTCCCTTCAGTTTCCCTTACTGAGGAATGGTTGGCATTTGTATATTTCCATAATTTTTCAAGCTGCTTTATTTCTTGATGGGCATAAAACAAGGCATCCAAGGAATCCAGAGCCACTTTTGTCCACTTGTTAATGAGGTGATGAGATTCCAGTCTGTCACTCGGTAGGGAATCAATAGTGTGAGCTCCGTCAACCCTGCGGATGTTTGAAATACCTCCTTTTTGCTTGGTAACTGGCTGCCTTTCCAGAAATATCTCAAGGAAATGTAAAGTAGGGTAATACTGGTCCAGGAAAATTTCTTCTTAAGAAAGTTTCTTTCATAAGTACTTCTGAGTTTTATTTGTATCATATGTAATATCTAAATGATTAAGCTCTAAAGGTTTTTAAAAGAGTATGCTGAAGTATATGCTCACTTTAGGGCTTAACAGCTTAGTCAAGAAGATAAAAGTCTTATTGCAAAAGCATGCTAATAGAAGAAAGCTAGCTGTGATTGTCAGAAACAAAGACTTGGGTGAATGTCAATAGGTGTGTAAGTTATTTAGGACTCAGAAGATCTCCTTTTCCATTTCGTTGTCCCATTGATGTGGCCAGGACTGCTAACAGGGCATCCTGTTCCAAATCCTAGCAGTAAGTGGAGAGGTAAATAAATAATCTATTTATTTATTGGAAATCTGGCACAAAATGTCTGAACACTGAAGTCTTTTTGGAAACAGACTCATTCTGCATTACCTTTCATCTACTGCACAGACCTTGACTGTTTTGCCAAATACTGATGTTTTGCGACATGGTCAGTACAGAAATTCTTCCCGTACGTAGCTGGTTTTAAGGAGAATGGGGTAGCGTAGCCCACATCCAAAAAAGCTGAGGATGTGTTTCATTTACGTCTTTGGCTTACTTTCTCATAGAAATACTGTCACGTTTCCTGCATGGTCCCATAAGGTAATCAAGCGAGGGGCAGACTGCCTATGTTGGCTGGGCACACTGGGGCAAGCGTGCCGCTAAGGGGTGGGTGTTCTTTCTTCCGTCATCATCCCTACTAATCCTCATACTCCTATTTTAGTGCCTCTTACCTGCCCCAGAGGTGTGTGGCTGAGCAGCAAGGGCTCTCTGAGGGTGGAGGGAGGCAAACGCAGGATGTGAATTGTCCTGTCTCCCACCTGCTTTCTGCCCCGTGTGGATAAGGCTGGTTGAGGAGTAGAAGATTCTCAGGGCACAGCCATCTGCAGGTACACTAGAGGGCAGGATTTAGCCCATCAATGTTTTGACAGGCCTCATAGATCAGGAGTGCTTATATGATACTTAAATATTTGTGTTCCCAGCAAAAAAAAAAAAAAAGTCCAACTCATGTCCAGCATAAGCTATAGCTGAATGGCAAATACAGATAGTATTTAGTATTTTGGCAGCATATGGCCAAATAATGAAGATGGTCACATAAACGTGAATTCTTATGAAAACTCTTTATGATCCCCTTATGTGGGTATATTAAGTCTTTCAGTAAAAACTCTTAAGCTATGCAAGTCTAATGTTTGGTGAAGATGTAATGAAGATTTCTGGGTATTTTTCAACTTGATAAAATGGAGCCACGTATTCTGGAATTGTTCACTGAGCAAAGCAGATCTGGCAGCTGCTAATAAATGCTTGAAAGTTGTGCAGCTGGTCATGAGAAAAAGTTTATCTTGAGGTAGAGATAAGTTTAAAAGCATTTTAAACTTTTTAGTAATGTGGTTTTTTTTCATATACAATTTCTTTGGATAAATGATGAAACTAAATTGAAGTTAATTAAATTAAAAGCTGTGGGTTTTTTCCTCTCTCTCTCTCTCTTTTTTTTTTTCCTTAATACATGCTTGGTGTATATTGCAAAAGATTTTAAAAGGGTGTTCAAGTTCCTCTTTCATTCCATAATAAAAGCAAGAGGAGTGCCAAGGGCACAGACAGTTGAATAGTGAGGAACAGGAGCAGAAGAACTGCTCTGGTTTGAGCAGTTGAATTAGCAGTCGCAGGGAAAGCCCGGAATAATACCTTTGTCACTTTCTCAGTTTCCACAGAATATGCACGTCTGCTGTATTTTCTGAAAGATGGGGACCTGCAGTTTTGGGCCAGAATTCTATTTAATTAACTTTTAAAATTCAGCTCGAGAGACTAATTAATAAAATCCTGATCTTTTCATTGACTCCTTTTTTCTGTAAGCTACTCCCATCTCCCTCGGTTTATTATACATGGCAAGCCGTTTTAAAATGTAATTATCCAGTGGTTTCTGTACCTTTAAAGTTGTTAATGTGCTAAAGTGAAACTCGTAAAAAGAGAGTGTACTTGCCGGGGTTCTTTTCCCTGAGCTAAAATTTGTTCTCTTTTTCTTCCTTTTTATTCCCTAGAAAGATATTTTCTGGTGTCTCCTCATTTGTTTAAGCAGTTAGAACTAAAGCAACGAATTCATCCATAACTTACAATTTGTCCGAAAGAAGACTGAGTTTGTATTCTGATTATTGCATTTTTTCACATTCGTGGGTGCGTGATTCTCACATCACTGGCAGTCATCTGTTGTTTCAAAGTACGTGGGAGGTGATCACTTGTGCTACTGATGTATGACCCTGGAAACAGTGGAGCTTTTTGATTGTCAGTGGCATCATGTTTAGTGTAATTACCCACTAAAACCAATATGAACTGTGTAACCTTAGTATAATTCAATTCAAAAAGAAAAAAAAAAAAAAAGATTTCCTGAGAATGCTCAAGTTACCATTCCTGAAAAAAGATACTTGCACATGATCTCTGGATTGGGTATCCTTAGTAAGCAATATGTGAAGTATTTATGGCATGACTTTTGAAGCCCAAAAGTCTATAATGAGATTACATTAAAATTCTGTTTGTAGATGAATAACCTTTACTCTTACTAATATCCCTTCAAGACTGTGCATTTCAAATTAAAGCAGCTCTCATTATTTTTCATTTTCAATAATGTGTTTTGTGGTGGCATGTGGGTAAACCAGAGTTCCCATCTGCCTCCTCTGCCTCCTGGTTTTTCCATAAAAATATTTAAAGGGTGACTGTCTGGGGTGCTGATGCCATTTCAGGATTATTATCTTATGTATTTGTTTTGTTTCCTCAGGGTAGGGTCAGATTTTGACTGGACGCTGATATGCTTGTCCGAGAGTATAAATGAGATGATGTCTACAAAGTTGGGTGGAGGTCGTCTTACACAAACTACCATGGTACACTTCTGGTTGAGTGATCCTGTATATAGATTATCACTCATATTTGACTTTTAGAGCTTGAAACCACATTTCTTGAGTGATTCAAAGGCGAAAGGGCAAACTAGGAACTAGACTCTAAAGTCATTTGCAGTAATGATATGATGTCAAGTAATGGTCTTGTACTGTGGAGCTTGTAGCTTGCCTGTTGTGATGAGACTTCAGCAGATCTCATAAAATAGTAGTCACTAGGATTCCAGCTGGAATGAGGACACTGCAAAATCCTGATACTCGTAGCTACGAAATACTGTATGGTGTTCCTTCTTTCAAGGCTATCCAGTCTGATCCCCAGCCTCCTTGGTGTCCATCCGGAAACATTTCTGCACCTGTGTGTGTTATTAGTAGTTCTATCACCATTCTGCGTGTGGTGTAGCTCTGTGATTTTCTTTTCCTGTTAAAGGATGTCCTTGCCGCTTTGAAGAGTACTGGCAAAATACGCAAGACTCTGAAAGTAGGCAGCACAGCAGCTCAGCCTGTACGTGGTACCCCTCTCTGGGGAAATGACAGTAGCTCCTGGTGGGACCGGCATTATTTTTTTGACAGGCAGTATCTTTTCTTGGTGTTTTTAGATACTGGGGAATAAGTATTCGAGTCTCTTGGGTCTATCTAAATTTCCCTTTCATTTCTTTCTTTCTTTTTTTTTTTTTTTTTTTTGACTTCTTCAGTGTTGTATTTGAACATCACCTGCAGTGCTGACTGACCGAGATCCTTTGGCTGGATACTTCAGCTGACCTAACAAGTCTCTGCTGCTGAAAAGGGGTGGTCTCTTCTACTCTTTCCCCCCACCCAGTTTCAGCTGTGCTGTAGTTGGCATTACTTCTAGCCCTGAGTTCACTGAAGGGCCAGATAGTTTCTTTTGCTGAAATGGCAGAAATGTGTTTGTTCTCTCACTCCCTTCCACTGTGTTAGTTTCTGTTTGATTTATTGCATTGAATCCACTGCCCAGGACGTCACAGAAAATGCCAGAGCTGGTGCGAGGGAGGTGGTGGCAGTGTGCAGCTGGGAGTGTGGGAGGGACAGGAGCATTCCGGTTTCAGCAGCAGCTGGTGGTTTGGTGTCACAGCCTGTCTTGTGCCGTGGCCTGAGCCTTCTCGTCTGTTACAGTGCAGGACAAGGTGCAGTATCCCGCTTGATGGATGGCTTGGAAAGGATAAATAAATGAGATGGTGTCTACAAAGTTGAGTGGAGGTCGTCTTACACAAGCTACCGTGGTACACTTCTGATGCAGTCCATGCAGTTGTGACCATCACAGGTTGTGTTCATCACAGGTTAGAATAGTAATTGTAGGACTATATTACAGTGAGTGTTAGCATGGTCCAGCAGCTCTGGGGAAGACCGGTTCTGACTCCGGAGTTTCTAGATGTAGGTGATTGCACCTGGAGAGTGGTTTTGTGCAATGCTTCCCTAGGTGCTGTTAATACCTATGGCAAGAGAGATGGATATAGACATGAATGCATATTTTAGTGCAGAGAAGCAGTGAGTGCAGGCCTTATGGAGGACGTACGGGGAGGGGCTGTCATCTGTGTTTGCTGGTCATTTAGGGTATCTTGCTCCACAGACCTGTCAGGCAAAGCAGTTCCTGGAGGAGGGGAAGTAGTAGATGGATTCCACTCATTGGATTTCTCTAGCTTTGGTGGAGCAACTGAGATAAACAGCTAAATGTCCATCTGGCCTTGCCTCTGAATATACAGGTGTGAAAGATTCACTTTGTGGTTGTACAGATGTTTTACTGATACTAATGTGGTTTATTCAGGAAAATTGAGGAAGAAAGGCCCACAGTGCTCATGTCCTTACAAATGCAGAATTCATAAAAGATGAAGAGAGATACAAAACTGTCCTGTGTTTCCAGTTTTAATTTACTGTGGTCTCAACTTCATTTGCTTTTCAGCTTCAAGAAGGAATTTCATTCAGAGCATTTAACCACCTGTGCTTGAGTTAGTGCAAGAAATTGTGAGGCGTTGCTACTTGAAATGGAAGAGCAAAGCAATAATAACGTGGGTCAGTATTGTTTGTGTTGTGTATTAAGGTCTGAGCCAAGAAGAGAGTGCAGGGAAGTGACGATGGCCTGATTCCTTTCCGTGTGGCTCTGCAGACCCCAAGTTGTTGGCTCCTCAGCATAGGCTGGGTCCTACGGTGCATGCCGTGTGCCTCCTCACAGTCAGCATTGCGGCTGTGAAAGTTAAGAGTGTTGCCTAAACACTTGGAGGAAAATCTGAAACCGCGCTACGCGTTCTGTTTTTGGAGTTAGGGAATTTGGCTTCATACAAAGAACGACCCATCATACGGGAGCAAGGCTGCGTTCAAGCAAAGTCGGGCTGTTAGTGATGATTTCAGTTGGCTGTTGTTCGGAGTTGGCAGTGATTGACAGCTGTTGTCCTTCGTTGGCCTCACTGCGTGCAGCCTGCGCTGCTCCCCTGTGGGTGCGTTACTTAAATGTCAGCGCAGGGTGGATACGTAGCCTGATGGAAGGAGATAAAAACAAATGGAGGATGAAGTAAGTCTCTGGGCTTCACGTTGAGTTTGCATTGTCCTTGCAGTAAACTGGCACCAGTGAAATGCTGTGTGCGTGCGTATGGATTTCAATTGCGTTAAATTGCCTTTGGATAAATATTTATTAAAGACTCAGTGATTGATTCTGATCAGCTATCTTTTTGTTGGTACTGAAAATTTGAGTAGTGCAAAAATGTCATCGTCACTGTCTCAACCTTTTGGCAAGGTCCCGAGTAATCAGCTCTAAAGGGCTGCTCGGCAGCTCCTTTTATTTTTTCCTCCTCCCTCATCTCCCAGGCACCCTGCATGCATGACACAATTCCCCTGTTACCGCTGTATTTTGAGCTCTCCTGAAATCCAGCTTTTCCTTTTCACGTGCTGCAGCACTCAAGGCTGGCTGTACCTGTGGGCTGGCAATTTCACGCTGCTGCGGTGCTGGCTTGTCCTTTCCTCTCAGCTGACTCTGTTCTCCAAGCGCTCCGACATCCCTGCGGTGCTGTACTCCCCAGTACTTATTACGCTGAAAAATACAGTTTCAATGTATTACATTTTACCTTCTTGGTCTTTCGAGTGCTTTTTGCCTTGTCTCAGGTTGTTCCTGCTTCTATGCATGTTTATTTTGCCACGAGTGAGAAACAGCTCATAGCTGTAAGAATACCAGTGAACGTGCAATAACTGTAAAGAGCTTAAATTCTGCAAGTTCCAAACGCACCTTGCATTCTGCAAGTTCCACCTTCTGCTGTCGGCCAGTGGCACTGTTATGTTATGGCTGGATTGTCACGGCAGCTTTGTTTTAAAGCTCAAGAACGGGAAGTGGTTATTTTACCACTTACTGTTGTGAATACTAAGTGAAAGCAGTTGGAGGAAATGTGAAGTATTACTTTACCCTTGGTAAAACAGGTCCTGTGGGAGTAGTCCGAAAAACCACGTGTGTATGGGCATTCATAGTTTTGTTAATGAAACCCTCAAATACTGTTGTAAATCAAGTTGCTGGGTGAAGCTATCAGCACTTAGAGCCTGGGCTTTTTTGCTGGTACTTGGTAAAACTGGTGAATTTTCCTGCCTGTTTTTTATCTCTTGACAAAATGATGCACTTAGTTTCTCTGCAGTGACCAGGGGGCTGCATGCAGGCAGGGATTTAGAAATGTTTCATAGGATGGTGTATTTGTAGTGTCCGGCGCTTCATATCCTCATGTCATGCCGAGCAATTGCTGTGTACTTGACTCAGCAGCACGAAATACCTAGGTTGTGTGTTGTCAGCAGAACACGGAAGCTGCTGTGCTTTTAACTTTCGAAGCACTTGCTGAAGTTTGATCGCGCACAAGCTGCCTGCAGTGGAGAAGTGCCACTGTGCATGCCTTACATGAAGGCATATAGGCAAGGAGTGCTGATCCTGGCTGTAGCTAGAGAGGGTGTACATTATGTAAGTCTGAAACAACTTCTGCACCATCCATTGTATGGGGAGCATCTGAGGATGCTCTGCAGTCGGTAATCAGTGTTTCCTGAGGAGGATTGCTGAGGTGATAGGTGTATTTTAGGTGGAGTTGGATGTTTGTAGGAACTGGAGTTAAGAGATAATTTATAACAGAGGGAGAATCTGAATAGGGAAGTGATTTTCATTACGTTCAATGTTTCTCGTACTTTCACAAAAGCCCCTGAAGCCTGTGAGTGGCTGTGAGGCTGGCTTTGTCAGCTGGTAGCCGGCCCCACTCCTTGTTACTCTACTCAGCGCCTCGCATTAAGTCTTAAGTGCAACCGGAACTTTTCAAAGTGTTCGTATTCCAGAAGCGTGTATTTTTGTTGTGGATGTTTACATTTTAAAGACCTTAGGTCTGTCTGCAAGTGGTTTTATGCCTCTGGCTGGCAAAAAGGAAAAAGATACACTTAGAATGCTGTCATGCGAAAGCGAAGAAATGTGCCTTTGTACGGGAGCGTGACTCACTATTTCTTAGTGTGGCACTTCATTTGCTTGATTATTTTTTTCTTGTTGCTCTTCTGTGGTTGTTGCTTATGAAAAGACCACCTCTTCTGCTGGGGCCCGCTTGCTGCTTTTTGTCAGTGTCCCTCCTGCCTACCCTGCACGTGTGTTCCTGGGTTTAGGCTGTGTGTCTTTTAGCCATTCTGCCAATGGCACGGTTGTTTTCAATGGATGTGCGGAAAGCAAGTAAAGTGGTGCTTTCCCGTTTGCAGGCTTAGGACTGGGGATACCTTGGATGCCAAGTTTGTCAGTTAGCAGAAGGCATGAATATGCTACGTATGGGAGAAATACAGCGCAGGATGTTTCTGGTTGCTAGAGATCGGGTTCAGTAGGCGTTGCTGGCTCACTGAGGTTTGGGTCTCTGACCCACAGGGCAGTTCTCTGGAAATGCCAAAGTGGAGGTGTTAGTGTGCGTGTGTGCATGCACGTCTAACTTTGAAGAGCCAGCCTTCAGGTTCTGGGAGGGTTTGGTGTGCAAGGTGTGGAGCAAGTGCAGCCGACTGCGTCCTGTTGGACACCTGGCTGGGAATAGGAGTTGCCCCAAGCGTGAAGGAATTGTCGGCTTCAGCCACAGACTGTGCAGGAGTGGGAACTCGGAGGGCATTGTGTTTAGCAGAACATCAATTGTTATTTCCCCCTCCCCTTTTTTTTCTGAACTTCTTCATGTTTCTGATATTTACTCCCTCCAGAGGTGTTCCACTTCCGTAGCAGTGAGGCTGTGGAGTGTTTCTGCCCTGCTCTTCTCTGCAGGCACTGAGCTGCTGAGGACGACTATCATGGAGCTGGCGTAGCAGCTCCGTGGCAGTGTCATTCGGGGGCCTCGTGGAAGGATTTTCCTTACAGGGCCTCTGCAAATATGTTGGAGATGGGCCCTGAGCCTTTGGCTTGGATTTCTCTTTTCCGTAGCAGAGACTGCAGTAATGCAGTCATTGATCCAGGGACGTGCAGCCTGGGGCTTTCGGGGGTACGGGAACTCTCCTTTCTTGTAAACCAAGGTGCGTGGCTAAGGACCTTTCCAGTTCCAGTAAAACAGCTGTGTATCAGTGCAAACAGGGCCTGAAGTAGTATCAAGTTCCTCCTCTTTTTCCAGGGTCTGTAAGCTGCTCTGTTATTTGCAGTGTCCGGGGACTGTGCATTTGCTGTTGAGATGTTCACAGCATGCAAATAATCTCTTGGAGCTGGTCGGTGTTTGGGGGCCTGGATTCCTCTTGGTAAAATGTATTTCCCATCACATTCTTGCAGGGATTTAATGACGGTGTTACAGTCATGAAAAGAGCCACTGTGTTAAGTGTGAGAGAAAGAGAGAGAGAAACGGAAAAATGCAGAGCTGTGTGCACTGGCAGCACACATCCAGCTCACCTGCTCCGGCCCTGGGAGCGGCATTTCAGTGCAGAAAGAAAACTCTGCAGAGCTGAAACCTGCGCGTGTGGGGTGGGGGCTGTGCTCTGTCTTACTGCAGCAGCAGGTGTGGCTGCAGGGCATGTTGGTGAGCCCTTGTGAACTCAGGTTTAGATTGGGTGGTGGGGCTTTCTCTGCAGGGTGACAGGCTCTAAGCAGGAGGCTGGGGTAGGCAGGGTCCCACCTGACCTGAATCCCATGAGAGCCTGGCTGTGTCTGTACTGACATCCACTTGTAGTGATTTTCACTGTCAGCTATAGTGCAAGTGTAGTTTAAGCTTTAATCCTTCCTTCCTTTGCTGTGCAAGCATACCCAAAGCCAGGAGCCCACAGCATACTTTAGGATTTCTGATGTAGTAGGTAAATTTCCCATTTCCTTGTGCAAGAGTAGGAAAAAGGAGATGTGACTCCACTTGACTCATACATCTCAAATCCCACTTCCCTGAGCTGCAGCACAGTGCCTTCAGATATAGCATGCTTGCCCTGCCTGTTCTCCATTGCAGCTTGCTCTTTACATCTCTCCTATTGTTTTTTTATTCATGTGTTTCTGCTGTTTTCTTTCCTCACTCCAACCCTTGCTTTCCCTTCTCCTTTGTGATACGGTGGCACTCCTGCCCCAGAACATCTCAGCTGCCATGAATGAAATTGCAGCGCATGCCCTCACGTGCAGCTGTTGTCCCAAGCAAAACCTGTAGCTCTCTCATTCTAAAATGTTAGGTTGCTAGATTTTGCCAGGATCTCCTAAATAAGCCCATTTTCTAGGAGGTTTTTGGCTGAACCCTTTATGATGCAGAACGATAAAACCATTTGGGATCATTTAAGTCAGCGTAGCGTTATTTGGTCTGGGCTCGTACGAAGCCTTTGCTGGGTTGGGAGAGCTGTAAGAGGACCTTGGAGTTTTCTCTGTGCATGTTACTCTTCAGTTCTGGCGTTCAGGTCAGTAGAAGACCTTCTGGAAAACATGCAGAGTTTCTGCATTCCCCACGTTTGCAGGCATCTGTTCTGTCTGCGTTGTGCTACTTGGCTGTAAAATTCTTTCCTCTACTGGAGTACGCAAAACTGAGTTGGAAATACTTTTTCGAGCTCTCAAAGAAAGCGTGGGAAAGATGCAGTTGGTAACAGAGATCTGATGGAAACCTTGCCAACCTCAGTGCTATTGAATATCACTTTTCAACTTTTGTATTTAGACGAGCCTCTCTTAATGGTGAAATAAATGCCCATTTATCATTCTTTCTCAAACACACGGGCTAGTTTAACCTGTAGACCTGCCCTGGCCGTGTATCCTGTGCAAGAGGGATGGTCACATGAGTGGTGTAACTGCAGTCTGTTGTCCACAGGCCATTGGTGCCATGAGTGCCTGCAGGGCTCTGCTGGCTGTGGGGCAGGAGCACGGCACGGCAGTCAGTGCTGTCGGTGTGCGACGTGTATCGGGATGGGGACCTGAGCTCTCTCAGCTCAGCTGATGTAGAATTCCCACACTTTGGAGATGGGATGCACCACTCTCAATTAGCAGCTGGGGAAAGAATTTGCATGTAGTCCTCTGTGAAAGCACTTTGCAGTCCAAGGGGATGACAAACAGATCTGTAAATTTTTTTTTTAATTACAAATCTGGGTTGTTTTTTTTTTTTTTCGTTCTGTTACCATGAATTTGTTTCAAGTTTTGCAAAAGGATTCCCATGCAAAGGTAAAATAAAATTCAGTTTTGCTGCATGGGCAAGTCAATTATGGAGGGTTGGTGGGCCCAGCACAGGAACTGGGGAATGGAGCTGCCGGGAGAGCAGTGTGAAGGGATCTCCTGATGTTACCTGTAGGGTGAGCAAAGGGAGACTTGTCCATCATGTGCCTTTTTATATCACAATTCTTTTTCCTGCAGCTGGAACGTTTATCAGCACTTCTTGCTCTTGAGCCAGGTATTTTATTTTTGTTTTAAACAAACAAACAAAAATGTGTTTGTTTTTTTTTTAAAAACAAAAACAAAACCACACCAACTTTCTAGTTAAAAATTTGTTTGATGCATTCTGTCCTAAGGGCAATAAATATCTATTATTAATTTAGTTTGGATTTGAGAACGTCACCCTTCTATGTCTAGTCCTATGGCTCCTGGGCCAGCGCTCTTTCCCTCTGAGAAGTCGTTGCTGCAGTATAACGGGCCATGTTGTTATAGCCGTATGTTGTGGTTTGTGAACCAATTCTGTTGTCTAGGTAAAAGTTTTGTGATTGTGCAAAGCACGGGAACAGGGAAAGCTGCTTAGAGGAGGGCTTTATTTAGGATAATTCTGTAATCCTGTCTTCTAGTACAAGAAGGCTGCTGCAGAAGAGGGCTTCAAAATCAACTCCTAATTATAGTTCAGTGCTTTAACTTTCTCTTTCTTCCGTTCATCTTTTATAATCTTTTTTATATCTTCCTGAAGATACCACTTTATTCTTCTTCCTGAGAGTTTCTAAGAGGCATGAGAAAAAATTTGTCTGTTTTGCACTTCATTTCAACTTAGTAGAAAAAGGGAAGGTGGTCACATTTCACTTTATTAGAGAGAAATGCAAAAGGAAGTCTTATTAGCAGTAGTGAATGTTCCTTTGTAGTAAAGGTCGTGCAGGTTATAATTTGGATGGGAGTGTTGTATATTTTATAACCCTGCAGTGACTCAGCCTTAGTCGTGAAGACATTTGCTCAGTGTGCGGAGTCCTTTGTTGCCACTGAATCGCATTTGTGACGTTCACCACAAACTAAAGGGTGTGCAGTGAACGTGAGTAGCGAAGCACATACGTACATTGTGCTGTGCTGGAGGGGCCCTCCCAAAGGACTGCGAAAATGACTGGGAAAACACACCCTTTTGGCCCCCGGGTTCACAATTAGCTGTTTGACAATGTCCTGCGCTTCTTTCTTGGTTTACAAACTTCTTAATTAAATGACCTACATTTTGTCAAGGGGGAACAGCTGGTGAACATGGTTTTAAGGCGTGGGGCAATTGCTGTCATGTCTCAAGATTATCCACTGTCTTTTCCAAAGGTTTTCATGGTTTTGAGGTTGAAGTACACTTAAGACAAACGTTACGAATACATCTAAAATGATGGCTCACGTTTGAAAGTTGCTGTCGTTGACTTAAGGGCTGCAAAACATTATGGGTCAACAGTGCCAAGTGTTCTGCAAAGTTCCATTCAGCTAGACCCCATCACCTTGCTTTTCAGATGGTTGACACAGCTGTTTCTTGTTAAGTGTGCTCTGGCACACCTCAGAAGTCCATTCCCCCCCAGTTCCTGTGCAGAGCACTTTTCTGTGCTCCGGCTTCCCCCAAAGGCTGGGTGTTGCACAGAGCCTGCTGGAAGCTGTTTGCAGCTCTGATGTTGGCCTAATGCAGGGAGGGCTGTGTTTTGAGTACTGGATTCTGGGGTGAAATTCAGCATTTCGGCTGTCTTTTCATGAAAGCAAAGGTTTCTGTGTTCCTTGGAAGTCTCGGGCTATTGGTGATTTGGATAGGTTTTGGTTATTGATTTTTTTTTTTTTATGTAAAATGGCGACAGGCATATAATCCATAATAAACCACTTTATAGCATAGTATTTGCATTAATTTGGCTTCAGATTTGTATAAAAATTAGAGGAGTTACTGTAAACAAGATGTCTGCCAGTACACTTATAAAATCTGTTGGAATGATTGAAAAAGAGTTTGCGACAGTTATGCCAAAGACTTCATGTACCTGGCGTTCTCACTATTAGGACTTCCTCAGTCCTGTCTTTCAGAAAAGCAGAAATAAAACAAGACATCTTCCATTTGGACTGCAAAAAACTTTTCCCCCAAAACAAAAAGTCAAATGAGCCACAGCCACCGTCAGAATCCTGGGAGATGCTTCTGCTCCAAACCTTACTGTTGCTTCAAACATTTATTCTGTGGGTTAAAAGGTGAAGCTTTATAATTCGAAAGCATCTTTAAATAGGAGAACTGGTAACGCTTGATGAGAGCAGAGGGATGAATGAGGCTTATGTGGTGGTACTGCCTGTCAGACTCATCCCACCAAGCTGCAATAGCCGTCTTATGATACAGGATGGGAGCTGGGGGTGCTGGTTCTCAGCAGTAAACCCAAACTGATGCAAGTCCATTGCTGAATACTCCCAAGTGTAGCTGTCGTTTCCTCTTTCTGGGCTTTGTCACAGTCAAATCTCTCTCCATTGCATTTTCAAATGCAAATTTTTTTTGTTTGTTTATTTTTTCTTTTTTTTTCACTAATTCCCAAAATAATTTCTGTGATGAAAACAGAGTTCCAGTCCAGTTGGTTTTTGGAAACACCGATAAGTGTCGTGCCAGATGAGTCACATCCTTCACTCTAACACCTGATGGGCACATAACCCCTAGCAGCTTGCAATGCCCTGGTTGTTCTTTCTTTAGCTGCTGCAATTCTTTGGCAAAAGTGTTCTTTCTCCAAGTACCCAGGAAGGCGAGAAACTGTTCCTCAGCCGTTCCTCATTTTGGATGGCTGTGTTGCAATGCTCTTGCTTTCTGCCATGGAAATACTGTTGCTCTTAAAAATCTCTGTGAGTGAAAGCGCAGCACTGCGCAGGAAAATTTGGGATTGCTTCTGCGTGCTAAGGGGCTTTGCAGATCCAGTTTTGTCTGGAAGGAGTGGCCATCTAGAGGGCAAGTAGGGATTTGGGGAACTGTTACTGAGATGGTTGTGTTTGTTTTTTAGTAGAAATCAGATAAAATTGTATTGCTCAGGCAAGCCCTCGATGGAGCAGAGCTGCAAGGAATGACTTAGTTTTTCCTTGACGGCAGGGGGAGAGGGGAGAGAGGACAACGTGTGAAGCTGCAAGCAGTCCAGAGTGGCAGTTTATGGGCCTTTTCCAAGTGACATTTTAAATAATCAGAGCTGAATTTTCAGAGGGAGTTATTCTGAAATAGCTGGGATTGAATAGTGTCTTCTGTGAGGCTTAGGACAACATGCACGTTGCTGCTTCTCCCTCTGCTAGTTCTCCAGAAAAAGAGAAGTTCCAGCACAGCATTTAGATTTCCTTCAAGCATCAAAAACCTGAGGCATTGAGATGATGCTCAATGGACTTTCTTTTTTGGTATGGTCGTATTCTCAGTCCTGCGTAGCTAATGGCTGAAAAGTCTGGGCTGTGAGTTAGCATGTTGCAGATGCTCTTGGAGTTGGGAAGAAATGCAATGCATATGCAAACTTCCTTGGCCACGTTCAGTTATTTTAACCTTTTAAGGCTTGATTTGTTGTTGTTCTGAATGCGGTGATGTGAGGAATCATGGAAGAAAAAAGGAAGGAAAAAAGCTTATCTTCATGTCTTGAAACAAGCCTCAGATAAAGGGGGAAATGTTTGTGTGTTAATCTGAACTACTGGGCTTCACTCGTGACCAGAGAAGTCAGCTCAGACTTGGTTCTGTTTCATCGTCGGTAGGTAAATGCTGTGCCTGTGTTCCTACAGGCTTTCAAGAAATTATGACTATTTAGAGGGTTGTTGGTGTTTGTTTTATTTTAATGGATTGCATCCACTTTCATGTTCCTAGTTTGTACAACGCCATCTCTTGTGCCTTTGCTGTAGTCATCTACTTTTGTAGTTCCGTTCTCCCTGTTTGCTTATTGCTGGAGGTCACACTGTAAGTGCATCAGTGCTGTCTGTTGGGAACCTGTGAGGCGTTTATCAGCTCCCACAAAGGTATGGTCCTGCACAGTCCTAAGCCTTAACCAGAGAACATACTCATGCCTTCAAGCATTGCCAGCCTAACCATACAGACTCTGTTGCTGTTCTGTAAGCATTAAGAGATAGCTCTCGAAGAACAGTAACAAGTTCCCATCTGTAAGCAGCTGACAGTACCATCAGGGATCGTTTCAGGAATGGTATGTTTTGTTTTGTTTTGAATTGCTTCCATGTGAAATACGTATAGGAGAATAACTTACCTTACCATTGCCAGTTTCATAATAATTTTGTCCTTTTTGTTCACAGTCAAGCTGCAGCTTCAAGCAGAAGAAAGAGGAGTGGTATCGATCAAAGGTGTAAGTGCAAACCGCTTTCTGGCTATGAAGGAGGATGGCAGATTGCTGGCATTGGTAAGCAGCATTTGTTAATGTATCTCTCTGTATCTTATTGCTAGGTCCTCTTTTCAGCCTGTGCGATGTATCGGGGAGTAATAAACTTGTCGGCTCACTAAAACTTGTGTCAGATAGGAGAGAGATTTCTGTGCTCACCTAGAAGCGGCAGTGCATGCTTCAGAATGTAACTGGAGTGGCACTGTCTGAGAGAGAGAAGTCAGAGTGAACGTGTGGGAAAGGAAACAACGAGAACAAAGAATAAATGTTCTCCCTTTTTTTTTTTTCCTCGAGTAATTTTTTCCTTGTAAGCTTACTTTCACATAAAGCGATGGTAAAGACCCTTTTAAAGTAGAAGGTAAAGCCAACTTGTACAACACTTTGATGTTCTTGGCAGTAGCCTGTATATATTACTTTCTCTCTCTCCTTTTTGTAGGGAATTGAGTTTTTTTTGAGTACATACACTTCCAAGCTAGTGAGTTGCAAGAAAAATATTTTTGCCAATGTAATGACAGAATTAAAAAAAAAAAGTTAATTAAAGCTAGTCCATTAGCACTAGTTTTAGTTTAAACTCTATTCTTTTTTATTGCTATCACGTTAATTTTTAACTGTTTTGAAGCCAATCTGTTTAGCAGAATCGGAAAGGTAATAAGGTCTCCAAGGCTTAGATCTTAAATAGAGGCTGTAAATTGTAGAATCACAGAATGGCTTGTGTTGGAAAGGGCCTCAAATCTCACCCAGCCCCAACCCCCTGCTGTGGGCTTGTTGCCCCCCACCAGCTGAGGCTGCCTGCGGCCCCATGCAACCTGGTCTTGAGCACCTCCCAGAATGGAGCATCTGTAGCATTATGGGCAGCCTGTGGAGAGGGGGAAAAAAAAAATCTCTTGTCCATGTTTATAATTTTGAATTCAAACAATCTTTAAACTTTGTGTCCAATGAAATACCACTGTGAAGCATCCCACTGGAATTTTAGTTTTAGATTAGCTCTGATGCTTTTGTTATCTTGAAAATAGTCACATTTGGATTCCGTGTCTCAGCTGACAACACTGGGAACAGGTGTTAATAATAAAGTGAATTCCTCACCCCAGCTGAACTGCAGCTAGTGAAAGACCCAGGTGAAGGGCTACAGAAGTCACTCGTCAGTGCAGTCCCTGCCCAAGTGAAATTAGTCCAAAGGCAAATAGAACATTTCAACAGCTTTGTGTGTGCAGGGAGCCCTGGTGTGCTCAGGCACGTAGTGTGCCATCTCTTGCTTCTCCAAACAGGTTTTGTTTATGCCTGGGAATATAGTTAAATAACCCGTTTCAAGTTACAGTGTTATTTACTTGGATGTTTTGACAGATCAGTTGAAGAAAATGTGAATAGCAGTCTACTGTGCTATTCTTGAAATAAGGGTAATTGGAAATTTCCTGTGGTACTGGTGTGCTGGCGTTCTGCTTCCTGTTCAAATTACCCTCCTTAGCCTAAGCAGCAGTGAATGGTCAAAGTAAACATTTAGCATCAATTGTAAAATTACGAGCAGTTGGCTGTGCTTGTATTTGGGATTTCCAGCCTCCTGTTGCACAGTGGTTCTTCACTGTGTCCTTCGTTGTAGGATGTGCCTCTGCTGCAGCAGTGCACAGCAGTTTTGGTTTTGGAAATGGCTATTACTTGAATCGTGTTTGCTGCAAACACTGCTTCCTGCAACCCTTCAGTTTTGCTATTCACAGGAGCAAACTCTTTACTCTAAGAAGGTTTTGTTCTTCATCCAGCCCATGTTTCACATGTAATGACTGTTTCTGCAGTTCCGCGATTGTTCTCTGAAGTGCAAGCCGCGTTTTCCATGAGGATTTCTGTGACCTGCCTTCCAGCAGTTAGTGGCCAGTTGTGCCTCTGCTCTTTTCTGCTTATAAACACGTCCGTGGAACTGTGCGTAACTGCCAGCATTTTTTTTTCGGTTTGAGGAGAGTTGTTTCAGCGGGAGCTTTGTAAGAGCGCATTCTGGAAATCTTTGTGCTGAAGTGATCTCATCAGTGCACATGAATTTATATCTGCTGAGATCTTCGGGTATTCCTTTAAAAAACACTGTTGAGCTTTAATTTCTAAGCAGCTGTTTAATTCTCTATTCCAGTATTCTGTGTTTTTCTGTCACTAGTTTTGAGTAGCACACTTTCCAATTAAGAGAGCATTGGACAGATAGATATGTTCCCAGAAAGAAGAATCCTAAGCATTATGAAGCCTTCACAAATTTCTGTGGAAATAACTGCAGGTTATTTCCTCAATTTTTTTTTTTTGTATTTTTTCCTTGTCTGATCACATTCTTAGTCACCAGTAAATCAGCCTAAGCCGATGTTCCTTCCCTGTTCAGTTTTGTTCATACACGTTGGTATGTTGCCAAGTGATTCACCAGCTAACAGCGTGCCCATCTTTGAGGACCTGTTTTTTTGGGATACCACGATTAAGAATCTCTGGTATTGCACAGATGCACACTAAGTTGAGCATCGCTTTACATAGCTGGTCCCTTGTACTGGGCATGTTTGGCTCCTTTGTAATTGCAGGCTCTCCTATCTGTGCTTGCCTTTTGCTTTGTTGTGTGAGCCAGGTTTCTGCTATGTGAAACAAATATTCTAAGGCCTAGTAACCCCTTATGACATTGGGTAGGCGTGCTGGTCTTATGTAAACACTTTTTAATGTCTCTCTTCTTTCTTCTTTCTCATTACTTTGCAGTGTCAAGTATCAATTTGTAAAGCAATGTTTTATAAACATACTATCAGTTTCACAAATCCATTTGAAAATCTTCATTCAGCCTTGCTTTTCTTCCAGTTGGATTCTTTTTTTTCATTAGTGCACTGAGACGTGTCTTTGTGGTTTATTCCTAGTTTGATTTTGCAAAATGACTTATCGCTTAGCCAGCATCTTACTTCTTATACTGGTGGTTTGCGTGGTGGGCTGCATTCCTGTCTTGAAATCTAGACGTGGCTTTTCATTAAGCTGCTGTGTGCCTTCTATTTGCCAGCAGATCCTGTTGTTGTGGGAGAGTGGTAGTGTTTACTGGTCCGGTCAGTGGAGGAGATGGCTGCTCACTGATCCGGCTAATCCAAAGCCGTCCTTGGAAAATGCTGTTATAACCAAGAATATTTTCTCAGAAATTTTTTTTTTTAGAATTCTGTCAGATACTTAATGGCAAAACCGAAACATTTCACTTCTAATATGGCTACTGTGTTTTGTTTTGACTTTCTAGTTTCATTTTACACTAACAGAATATTTTCACTTTATGGAATCAAATGTTTCTGATTATTTCATTTCATGAAGAAATGTCTCAAATTTTCCTGTGAAAGGAAGAACTGTGTTTTTGACTGACTTTTCTATTTCACAACAAATAACTTGTCAGTAGTGTACGGCCCGTCATGTTAATGTGGTTTAGCTGTGACCAGGCAGGCTCTGCCAGACTGAAGGGACGTTTTTTCCTTTGGTGTCAGGGATTAGAATTGTGGCACAAGAATATTTTCCAGGTAGGCTTTGTACAAAAATGAGGACTTCAGTGTCCAGAGCAAACCACGTTGCACCTTTCTAAGTAATCTTTATCAGCTTAAAAATAATTTTATTTTTTATTGTTCTATTCCCAAGTTTTGGTTATTTTTTTAACACCCATCAGTTGCATAAATATGTGCTTGGGGATTTTAATCTATTTTTCTTCTTAAACTTGAAAAATATGAGGAAGCCTAATAGGAGGAATGTGTTTCTTTGAATTGTGATGGTGTTGATTTTGTGCCAAGTTGCCCTTTCACTTGTATCCAGACCACTGGTGCCTGCTTTGGTTCACCGTGGTTTTCCATGCTGGTGGCAGCTGAGGCTGAGCCTGGCACAGGGCTTCAGTTTCCACTTTGGGCAGCTGTACCGCACTTACCTAAACTGGGCTCCAAGTTTTGTTCTGTTCCCAAATTCTTTCTTGTGTTGTTTCTGTGTCCTCTTAAGGCTGTCTTAATCCACTTCAGACTCAAATCACTGGGGCCTGAGATGGTTAATGCATCTCTCTTCCCATTGCTACACTGAAAGGCATTACAATATAATCCTTCTTCAGAATGAGTATTTGAAATATAAATCATATGAAAATTCATTTGGTTAATGCCATTTTAAATATAAAATCACTAATGGTTTATAAAAATGATAACTTAACTGTGGGTATTTTTCTTCCAAGTTCTTTTCCTTAGAAACCAAAACTCCTATCTGAAAAGGGTTGAAGTGGAGGAGCTGTATTTTTTATTGCCAAGACTTGTACTTGAAGACATATGTTTGGAGATGGATTGCTTTATTATAGACTGCATTTGAATGACTTAATTGCTCGTAGCAGCAGAAACTGGGCATGTGTAAGGAGTGAACTCTTCTTGTGTGTGTTTCTATGCGTTCTCTGTGAAGTCTGGTTCTTTCAAGCTCACTTTTTTAGTTTGGAATAGTTTAGTTAGGCTACTTCATCTATACATGAATATTACCAGAAGACTGTAGCAAAGAGTTGCTTGATCAGGTAGGAAATTTCCTCACATCTCCCGTTTTCTCTCCAAGGTTTTGCGTGTTTCCTTCTTCCTCCAGCCATCCCAAACTCTTTTTCAGGGTAAATGTGTATGACTGTGCCCTCCCTCCCCCAGTAAGTTAATTGCAGTGGTGAATTTAATTCATCTTTTTATCTGAGGGTATTTTTCTTGCTTAAAGAGTAGGTTCTGCAGGCAAATTTGGCTCTGTTTACACTACTGGAGCAAGATTATCAACTGACAGGGATAATCTTTTTTTTTTCTTTTTCCTGTTGTGAATATGCTATGGGATAACTGCAGGTAAACACTGATCAAACTTTCCTGCTTTCTCTTGACTGTCAACAGCTGTAAGTACCAGACAGTTAAATTAGCCAGGTTTTATCTCCACTGGGAGATAACAGGTGCCCAAGGAAACTTGTGAATTAGGTATCATCTATTGCAAGAATTTTTCTTAAATAATCTCACTGATATGAATGGGATCGTTAGAAAATTAAGACACTGTTTCTTCAACATGGTCACTCTTGGGGAGCGTTGGTTTCCACTGAGTGCAGAGATATGCGGAAGGAGCTACGTCAGTCACACTGTTGGTTAAAGCAGGTTCAACCTTTTGAGGGGCTTAGTGCAGCTGAGCATCTTCTCTCTGGTGAGTGTAGGAAAATACTATGAATACGAATGCTCTCAACCTGGGAGTTGGG
Organism: Numida meleagris; assembly: GCF_002078875.1. Taxonomy (NCBI): domain Eukaryota; kingdom Metazoa; phylum Chordata; class Aves; order Galliformes; family Numididae; genus Numida; species Numida meleagris. The sequence goes on along the minus strand of NC_034412.1, from coordinate 58,997,864 downwards.
ATCAGTCAATCAGTGCTGACAGACACGGTTCTTGTAACTGACTAAATTTCAGACAGGAAGAAAGAATTACATCGTGAAAACAAAATAGAATCTGCTTTGTCTTTATTAAAGACAATTAATGAATCATAGTTAAAAATTATTTTTGTAGGTGTTTTAGACAATATGTTAACAGTAATTGTATTTGTCTTTAAGCATGAAACATTTTGCATAAATTTCTTAAAACGGAATGTACTGCTAAGTTACTGTCTTGATAAGTTAGTCCCGTGAATTAGACTAACTGATGGGTTGTGATGAAGTATCAATCATCCCTTTCTTTTTCTCTTTTAGAAATGTGCAACAGAAGAATGTTTCTTTTTTGAGCGTTTGGAATCTAATAACTATAACACTTACCGGTCACGGAAGTACTCTGATTGGTACGTGGCACTGAAAAGAACTGGACAGTACAAGCCCGGACCAAAAACTGGACCTGGACAGAAAGCTATCCTTTTTCTTCCAATGTCTGCTAAAAGCTGATTTGCATGGTGGGTTCTGAATGTATGCCACACTACACTTTAAGAGGTAGAGTTTCCGACTCCTCACCAAACTAGTAAAAATAGAAGCAGTTATTTGCTGATATCGGCTACTTTTGCAGAAAGATTAAAACATGAATGTTTCTTCCTGTCTTTATAATGCTCTGCAAACCTATTGTGCCAGTGTGTGCGGAGGTAAAATTACTTAGACAATCTATTTTCAGGATCAATAACACTTCTATTTTCTGCTAGAGATTTCTATAGAGCTATTTTATTTACTTTATATTTACTTTACGGAGGAAAGGGAAACTAATCTGATGCACGCTAACAGGAGAACTTGCCATTTAAAATAATTTATATATCTGTAGCTTTTTCGAGAATAAATACTGATTTTTTTTCTAAAAATAAGAAGTCCGTGAATAATTTTAATATGGTCTAAGTAACTCTACAATAAAAATCATAAATTATTAATATAATAATGTGAAATTTGTTGCTATCATGTAATATTTCTGTAGGATTCGGGCAGCTCCCTGTGGTATAGTTTGTAGAAGAGGCCTGTGTAAACAGCTGGAAACTCTCTCATGGTTATATCAATTTTATCAAACCCTTCCCGGTATCCGTAAAGTAACAGCTTAGCTACGTTGCTTGTAATGGGAGTAGCATGTTTCGTCCTGGCAAGCTCATCGAGGTCCATCCACTCACACCGCAAGCACTCCTGCTGGCAGAAATTGATGCTGAAGGAGGAGGGCTGCAGGCGACAGATGATGTACATGTCCGACTTCCCGAAGGCTCCGGGGTGTTTGTGTTGCTGCCTTATGCTGAGGATGGACTTGAACTCGGACTTGATGCCAGTCTCTTCAAAAACCTCTCGAACTGCCGTGTCTCCTAGGCGAAGAGAGCAATTCTTTCAATACATACAAGAATAGCTAAACAGTCTTTAAACCTTTTGATCACAGAACGTTTCTAACTCAAAGCATCCTCTGTTGGGCTTAGTAAGCTTTTCAAAATGCAGAGCCTGTTTGCCATTCTACAGAAGGACAAGCTAACTTTTTGGTCTCTAACTCATTGCAAACTACCTTTCTTTTGCATACGCTACAAAAAGATGAAAGAAACTTTCTGTAATATTGTACAGGGTGTAGTTTTGAAACTCAACTTCTATCTTGCATAAAGTTAACATCAAATATATAGAGGCCTTTGTGGGACTGGAGGCCCATTAATACCTAGTGCCTGCAGAACGTTTGTGTTTGTGACTTCTGCAGTATTAATTACAAGGCAACTGCCTGTGGGGAAAGATACTTGTTTACCATTACCGACCCCTAGGGAGACGGCACTGTACATTGCCCAGGGTGGCCCTCGCAGTCCTCTGGTTTAAAATAGTGGTCACAAAGCAAACTCCCTAGGTAGGGCAAGTGATTTTTATTATTAGGCAAAGGACATATTACACAGAAACGGTCAAAGAAGGCAAATAACTGAGATTGGGCGGAATGCTGAGGCAGGCTATGGAAAAACTAAATAGGGATTTCATTTATGCTTTGAGCTTTGCTTTTAGTTCAAGTGCTCTTTTCTGTTTCCATTTTAATTAAATGTATGTATTTTAAATATAGAATGACAGTTAAACTAGAAGAAACACTAGGGTTTGAATCTCAGAAATATGCAAATAGAAAGATCTGTGCACTTTGCTTAATCTGCATTACGAAGCTATTCAGATTACTTGTGCAAATCAGTTTGTGCTCATTAAAGGTAGCAGTCCTATTCTGTTGCTTCATATAATCACAGGATTTTCAAGCATTGTAACCATGTTTAAAATTTGGACTCGAGTGACTGCGAGTTTATAAGATTTCATATAAGTGATGAAAAAAGTAAAAATTAAACTCATATTTTATGCTTCACTAATTTATCTCTTTTGTAATATTGAAATGTGATGCACAGAATCATAGCATTTATAGTGATATTGTTAAGTAGTGGTAGGAGGGGAGCTCTAAGTGATTTGTTTCTTCCTGGTCCCCCTTAATATCTGCATCCAGGCTCCATCCATAATCTCACCTATTATTTGAGGGATGGCTGCTGGTACTCAGTATTGCCCTAATGAAGACATCCCTCGTTCTAGTTACTCTCTTCTCTCAATACAAAAGCTCCTCTGGTATCTCTTGGCCCAGATCCTCTCTTACTCTAAGTGCAAGAGCGTCTGGCTAGGCAACAAACACGGTGTTGGGCGTTCTTTTGAAAGCATGAAGCCATTTCGTTTTGTTCTACGTATTGGCAGTGTTGAACAAATAATGTTGATTTCAATCCCTGTGTTTGACAAGAAGATGCAGTTGAAACGTGATTCCAGAGTTACAAAACCTACAAGTCAACTTTATCCATGTGTTGAAATAATGAATTGGAATACAAGCTTTCCACGTGTTGCTGTAGGATCACTGCTAAGATAATACGGAGAGATTTCTAAGGTATGAAACAGATTAAAGAAATCAGTACAGTCTGTATAGCTTCTAAATTGCTCTGGGCAGTGTTTTTGTCATACTTTACTTATTGGAAGAACATATTCCTATCTGAAGACAGATGTGGGGCTAAATAACTGTGAGCGAGTTTACCTTTTGAAACCAAGACCTACCTAATAACTGCAGTATAATTTAAGGATTAACCAGTCTGTGGATTGTAGTAGGACTTATGCTGGTCCTGTGCAAAGAGCTCTTAGTGTAAAGCAAATGGACAAGGGTGGAAGGAAGCAAGTGTATTTATTGCTGTTTTGCACATAAGTGTTGAAAGCTGGAAACGTTTGCTCAGTATGTCACTGAGCTCCCTGCCCTGGATTGCAGTGTGAGCTGAGGACTTGCTATTTCAGTTTTATTTTTGGTTATCTACTGATTATCTAAGTCCTCTGCGCTTCTTGCTCTTACTGCAACATACCCAACAAACCTACAAAACAAAAGTTGGCTTCAAGCACGCATTTATGACAACTTGTGCAAAAATGCAGATGTTATAAAGCTTCCCTGCCCTCAATATGATCTTACCCTCCTAATGTTAATGTCATAGGATCACGTCACTTCATCTACTAGCCATTATTTCAAAGAATTGCGTAGTCGTAAGAGTGATGTGGGTCACTATGTATTTCAGTGTTAATGTCTTCATAGTTCCACTGACGTCTGACCTGTTCTTGTCGAACTTACCAATGTCTTCGCCAGGATTAGACAGACCTCCTGGGAATTTCCACGCATTTACAGTCTGCATTGGAGAAAAAGATATTAATGAAGTACGCAGCCTATTTTGTACTCTGGAATATGAAGATGACAATTAACACTCGACTTTTTTTGGTGAAGTTTTTTGCGGTATTGTAATTACTCTTATAAACGTCAGTAAAGCTTTAAGTAGAACCTATTTTGTTCTTGCTAATGGGATGATCAGAGACACCTACAGTCTGTATGAAATGGAACAAAACGTCTACTGATTGAAACAAACTGTCTAACAATCATTAGACAATGTTGCTGCTAGATAACTAGATAGAGTAGTTGAATATTTTAAAAAGCTGCTATCGACTATATAATCTTATATTTAATCACTAATGTATCCCACTTCCATGTTTTTGGCTTTAAAAAAATGTATATATATTTAATCTTACGAACAGGTATTATGATATTAGTACTGTTCTATACTGCACTGGCTTTAAGATGACTTTGTGTGTCTGTAACAACCATTTTGTGTAATCTGTCACTTGTTTTTATGGAGTACCAAAACCGAGGCCTTGTGTGTGATTTATGTATAGAAGCATTTATTGAATTGCAATAAAGTTCAGTAATTAAACAGAACATGAACTGCAGATGTGATGCTGTAATCCATACTGGTTACAAAATCCTAGTTACTGCACCTCTGGCAAATGCACAAAGATCTGTAGGTTTTTACCCTTACATATCACTTTTTTTATTCCTAGATGTATATAGGAAGATGTATAAGAATTAAAGATGTATATTAAAGAGGTATATGTATAACCTTCAACTAGAAACTAAGGCAGAAAAAATGTAGGATAGCAAAAAAAAAAAAAAGTTGGCTTTTCTCATACGAGCAGCTTTCCAGGGATTTTAAACCCCACTGATTACATTGGAAAATTTTTTTTTGTTTGTTTTTTTCTGGGCACTCGTAAAGGGCTTGGATAGCAATTAAGACCAATAGATTAAAAATAGTGCAGATGGAAAGTACATAGATTTGCTGGCTTTCAGATTTGCTTTCAGATCCTGGAAATCTTGCTGGGTGTGCAGTGGAATTGTCCTTTCGTGATGAAACCCAAACAGCCCTTCAAAATCCACGAGCTTGTATTATAAAGCTGCACATAAACTTAACATTTCTAAACCTTTCAGACCATAATTTGTAATTACCCATTTCAGGGAAATAGTTCATTTGGGAGGAAGGAGGAGAAAGAGGGGTGGTGGGACTGGCACTGGGAAAGAACTGTCTGAGCCAATTTGCTTGCACTGAGATAACTGCTTGCTGCATAAGAACTGCATTGGGTATTTGCACACCTCCATTTTTATACTTAATTCTGTCCGCTCAATAAAAATGAGCTGTAAGGAGAGGAGACAGAAACAATCACTTTTCTCCTTTCAACTCACCCGCTGTAGTAACAGCTTTGTTCTACAGGGGTAAGCAGAAATAGCTGACCTGGAATGTACCCATCCCACATTTCAGACAGAACCAGAGGAAACAGCGATGCCATGCTTGGTCCTGTTACATTCTGGAACCAGAGGCTAAGGAAGCAATTTCTGGTGAGTATGGAATTGGACCTAGGACCTCAACAGAACATCTGATGTCTCACTGTAAAACTGGATAGAGTTGTTTGCACTTAAAATGGCTGTGGGTGAGCTTTAACAGTAACTCAGTTAAGAAGTTAAACCTTAAAGTCTATGTTGTCGCATGGGCTTAGGAAGCAACTATTTCCTTCTAAGTCACAGAATGTGCAACTTCCATTTTTACTCTTTGAGATCTCCTCAATTAAGGTATTTACTGAAAGGTCGGCATGCGCTTTTTCCCTGTTACATGCACAGAAATTTTAAGGAAAAACAAATGCAGCATTTGTATTACATACTATTCTTTTTCTTAGAGGCTTTCTGGAATAAAAAACATTTCCAGAGCCTATACCTTGTGTACTGCATTTGTGCTTTAATTGGTAATTACTGAATGAAAGCCTGAAGATCTTGCCAGAGAGAAGTCCTTGAAATTTTACTTTATGTAAAAATATAAAATCAGTAGTCTATAGGGAATCAGAAAAGGATGCTTCTCTTCTTCCCAACTCTTGCACTACAAGTTCAGTGACTGAACCTCCTTATGAAAGCACCTTTTCATTAACTGTGTTACCATGAAGCGATGATTAACTTGGTTTCCGAGAAAAATTCCTTAGTAGTTATTTCAGGAAAAGCAGAACAATATAGCTAGTAAGATTCTGGCTTAAATGGAACTATAAAAATGATGCAACCCTGTGTACTTCAGTTAGCATGTCGAGACTTTTTTTTCGATGTTAAAATTGCAAATAACCTCACTCTACTAGAGATGCTTACTTCATTTATTCCTTCTGCTCAAAGCATGGTGTAAACTAAATGGATTTTAAACAGACTAGCACAAGCAGCTGCAAATGAGCTAGTGAGCTTTACGCACTTGCTGTGTTAAAACCTAGGTTAGCTTGATAGTTGCTAGAAGACGTTTGCAGTGATGGATGCTCGGTTTCCTCAAGCCACATCACAAAACCCACCCCCACCACACTAATGCTCTCTGGTTTGGCACCCGTTGTAGTGAGGTCAAGCACTCTGGTTTGTGAGAAATTAATGATCTTTACACCTGCTTTACACAGGTGGTCTGCAGGTCATGGCCAACCATGTTATTGCTTGTTTAATCCCACAGATATGCCTGGAATTTTAGAAACCAAGCAAAATCACAGTCTCCCAAAATCTGCTTTAAGCCACGAGGGTTTTCTAGAGGACTGCATGGATCCAAACACAAGATCAGGTACTCTTGGGTCAGTTACAGGAGAAACATAGAACTTGATGCAGAAGGGATACTGGGTGATGAAGCCAAGAAAGGGAGTAGGTTTCTTGGGCTCTTCTAACTCATGTGGTGTGGCAGAGGGAGGACAAAGGCAGTGATTTGGTGCATCTTCACAGCACTCGGGAACTGCAAACCAAACATTCATCACCATCAACTAAATTATTTTGAGGAAGAAGGTATTCTTTTGTACAGGTATGCCAGCGCCTAGAATACCTACACTGTTCCTTTTTTAGTAGTAACTAACTACATTACTTAACCTTGTCCTTTTTCTACCTATCCTGCTTTTTAATCTAGTGCACTACTAATGAACATTAAAAATCCAGAAGTAAGATAAACGCTGTCATGGTTTTGTGATTTTCGGTTATTGGTATTCCACATCATAACATCATGTAGTGGACATACCTAGTTCTCAGAAGAGAAGGACTACTACAGTCCCCACGGTACTTTGCTCCTTTGTTACCATTTTCCAGCCGGAGGGAAAAGATAAAAGCTCGCAGTATAAAAACTTGCAGATCACGAGACTTCGTCCCTTTTTCCGCCGTCTCTCGTCTTGGCAGCACCTCGCTCTCCAGCCGTCTTATCGTCGGTAGTAGAGTAAGGCCTACCTTGATTTTGGGACATTCTCTCTCT
>NC_034412.1:58985600-58990638 GCF_002078875.1 Numida meleagris | reverse complement strand
CGATATTTTATTTAGTAAATTAGTTTGTTTCTCCTCAGATTGTTGCCGCTGTTCTTTGCTCTCAGGGCCATCTCCCTACCCTTTTCCCCTTTCCCCTTTTCCCGGGACGTGGGCCCTTGGGTCCCCCATCCCCTTTGTCACGGAATCGGGCCTAACGCCCGTAAACCGTTGACATACGCAAATGCAATATAAATGAGCACGTATGTGTATGCCTGTCTTCATGTTTGTGGACCTTAGCTGGTCTCATTACCTAAATGAACTCGATGAAAGGAGAAACTGTTTAAATCTAAACAAACTTCTCTATTTTACAACCCTGCAGCAAACTTACCTTATTTCTGTCTTGTACGACCAGCACCTTTCCATTGTTTTCATCTAATACAGCACCTATTAGAGAGAAAATATTGAAAAAGACTAACACGTTGAACAGCTCAACATGTTTAGATAAAGCATGACAAACTCCTGATGATCTTCAGTTTACAGTTATTAAGATATGTCTGGATGATTCACAGGAGGCGGATTGTCAGAGGAAAACTGATGCACAATAAGATGTGGAAAGAAAAGGGTTAAATATCCTGTGTAACAATTAAGTCAGCAGTACCAAGAAAAGTACTTCCTGCATTTAAGAAAGGAAAAGAATAAAGTGACAATGCACAGTCTCTGATGAAACTTGTTAATCAAAAAACACTGCACCCAAGTGGAAAAATGACGCTTTCACTTAATTTAAAAAATGACATATATCAGGATGTATGAATGAGAAATTCAGCTTTTCCTTGCAACCTCATGCTCAGCCCAGGAATTTCTCCCACAGAGTGAGTTTTCCTACTTTTTAAAACCCAAGTGCTTACATGTCTAAGCATCATGTCACTCTCATTAGTCATAGTGTAAAAATGTCTTCCCTTTAAAACAGGCATTCTGTCAGATTTTATGGTTGTGCGCTGTGGTGAGCAGAATGAGTACAGTGGTGCAGCTTACCAGGCTCTTTTCCACATCAGTCATGCATGAGTTTAAAATTAATGAGTAATGATTAAAAAAAAAAAAAAAACGCTTCTGCCACTACAGCAAGAGGAAGAATATATGGACAGATCTGTGATGATATACACATTTAAAATGCTATGGAGAAATATTTCCACAGAAGGGAATTATTAAGAAATGAGTGTGAAGCACAAAACATCCTTTTTTTTTTTTTTTAATAATACATGGCAGACTTATGTGTAGGAGGAATACTTAAAAAATGAAATACTAGTCTTCCTTCAAGATATGTCAAAGGACGTGCTTTAAGAGGGTAGTCACAAATCTGCCTCCCATGATTTATGACTATGATCTCATTTCTCCTGTAAATATTTAGCAATGCCCAGGTTCAAGTACTGTACTGATGAAAAGAGGGGAAAAAAGGAAAGCAGGAGTGACTTTGATGCATGCTGTGATTGGGGGGTCTATTTTCTAGGAAAGCCTTTTTTTAGCCTGATGGTTTGCCGAGACCCGGGAGGACTGCTGAAGACAGGAAACTGCAGTATGAACCAAACAGAAAGATCTCTCCTTTGTTCCCCAGAAACCAATCCCTGTGAATGTAGTTTCTGGCCATGAAATTCTCTGAGATATCCGGAATCTCTGACAGATGATGCTTAAATGCAAAGCAAGAAGAAAGAGATAGCACTGATAGGCTTTGCTCTCTGGTCTCATTTTCCACAGTGTAACAGGGAGCTCCCCTACTGCAGCTCACTGGGCCACACTCTGCCTGTCAGCTCAGACCTGTGGTTTTGAGAACTTCCACTCTTTAAATCACCGAGACCCAGGATCACTTTCTGGAAAGGTTGACACTTGAGCCTAGACGAGCAGTCACTAGTACAACGCTGCTTTCTTTTGACTGTTTGCTTTTTGTTAGTAGGTAAGAATCTTACTTTTAAAAGCCCTGAGAAAACTCCAGATAATGAGTAATGGAGGGGAAAAATACCTTCCCTCTGGCAGTTTTATTTACAGTTGATGTAAGCATGTGACAAGATGTTCATAACAGCAGGCCAGTTGTCTGGCAAGCACACAGGATGGCTTGCTTTATAAACACCATCAAGCAGCAGCAGGTATTGATTTGTGAAACAGCCTGCTACCTTATTTTAAATCACTTGTGATTCTCTGGACAGCCATGACTACTTAAGGCATCTTCCCAGCAGGCTGACCTTCATGCAGTGGCTTACTCCACACAGTTCCTTAAGTAACAGCACTGGCCACGGCTGGCTGAAGATGGTGTGTGTGTGTGGAGAACCTTTTTTCAGCAACTCGGTTAAGGTAGGTAACAATAACAGCCATGCTGTAAGGCTCGTACTGCACAGCAGGGAAAGAGAAGGACTTTTTGCTTTTCTTCCTTTCACTTTACTCTTCCTTCTCAGCTTCTCATCCTATGCCATTGTTATGGGGCATATTCACAAATATATCACTTTTTGGATGATAGAGAACTTCCCAAGTGCTTTTCAAAAATGTCTTGATCATTTCATTCACCAGAAGCCTTCCTGTCCCTTTACATATTTGGAAAATCCTGCCGCCTACGAACGGATGCAGTAACTTAGCTGGGAGATGCATCACATATTCCACTATTTCTAAACAATAATGGCCAAGCCCTATGAGTAACATTTGCTACTTTCTCTTCTTGGCGACTCTGATCTAGTCTGGCCAATACGACCTGACCTTGCTTATTCACACCTTTGTCATCCCTTGGCTGGCTGATGGTAAGGCAGGAGCCCTGGATGCGCGGTGTTCACCGTGTGGGAGGCCACAGACAGTACAACAACAGCTGCTGGTCTGCTTGGCAGTGCAGGCTCTGCTGTTTATCTCCAGGATGCTCAAGGGACAAAGTCTTGTCTTCAGCTGGCTGGCCAGCTGAAATAAAAATTGCACACTACCGATGTACAGTGTGACCATATTTAAATACTTCAGTATTTCAGTATTTCAATAAAATGAGTTAAAAATAAAACAGCATGCTTCTGCTGCCCAGGCTCTGTTTGATGAGGTAGAAAGGTAATGGGATAAGTACATGCCAGGTGATGTCCACACACTGCTTGGTGTGTTCCTGCAGTGTGTTCCACATCCACTGATGGTGCATAAAACAGGAAAAAAAAATATTGTAGTAATTACTTTCATACGCAGAAATATTTGTTTACATGACCAAATGCCTTCCTGAGGTCTTCACCCATTAAAAGGATTGCCAATGATGAATAAGAATGGATCGATATGAAAAGCAGTAGCAGAGTATATATGTTACCTGCTGTGCAATACTTATATCTGTGCAAAAACTATGAAATCCATGTATCCCTATTCATTAAACTGCTTCTTTTCTCATAGATTTTTTTTCCTGTTTCACAGAGTGTAATTGATTATCTCAAAAACACAATAGCAAATGATGTTTTGAAAGGGCAGGTTTTGGAAAGAATTTCCCAAGCTATGGTTTGTCTTACAGTGAGCCCTTCCTGCCAACCACCAGGGCCGCAACACTCCCACTGCATGATCTTCTTTTAGGCAGCACTTTCAGCTATGTACAGCCTACTGCAGAAAAATCCCCTTTCAGTTAGTCATGTTTCCTCAACTATGCAAGAAATATAAGGACTAATACGGTGCTTTTTTTAGGAGAATGCATTATCTTACTCGAGTTTAATGCCGCATATTTTAATGGTGAGATTTTCATCCATCAGGAAACAAGCTCTAACATGTCCATCGAAAAACCCAGCCTGCCTTCAGCTTCCACGCTGCCCTCTGCTGGCTTTGTAGCTGCAAACTCCCACTAACCACAGCGCTGTTTGGCAATCGAAGGCATCATTTCTTGAAAGCTTACTTTCACCTGACCTGCTGCTGCCAACAGCCCAGCTCTTGTTGGAGAGCTGCTGACGGGTCACTCGGCCCCTCGCAGCCAAGGCCGAAAAAGTGAGGACTGTCAGGGGGACACGTGCTGCCCTCTGCCATATTTGCCGCCTGACACAGCCTGCACCAGGGTGGCAGGGCCCGAGCCAACACCAGCCTACAGGAAATTGCTGAGCGACACAGCTGGCGGTTGTGTGTGTGCGGATGACTGCTGAGAGAGAAGGCAGAAATGCGCACGCTTGGTGAGGCTGAGCTCAAGCTGACTGTGGTTTTGGCTCATCATTATGTTTCTTGTGCTATGCTGTGTAAAAGATGGGACACAGTTTTATCTTTTTCTCTTCTGAGTTTCCTTGCTTTTTAGAGCAACCTTTTCAGCAGTGGTTGGGGGAGGTCTAGGTGGGCTTAGATAGCGCCCAGGTGTTTGGGGCGTACCCTTGTTACGCAGACATACTTCAGAGCAGCTTCTGGACTGTGGCACTTGTTGCCAACAGCTGAGCTAGCTCCTCAACAATCCCTGCCGGTTCCCGTTTGCCCCATGCACAGACTTTCCTCAAGCTGGAACAGCTGCCGAAACCAGAAGATTGAGAAACCTCTCTGTGTGCTGGCCTGCTTTTAGCAAACACGTGGTTGCACGGGCACACTCGGGACAGAATCACTTTACTCGGCGGAGCGATCCCACGCTCCTATCGCTACTTCCACGGTTCCCGCTGAAGTCAGCCGCCGGCACTCCCGCGGCAGCTCCGTGGACTCACCTGCGACTCCCAGCTGGTGGCTGGCGAAGGCGGGCAGCCTGCTGGGCCCCTCGCCCAGCCACCGCGTCAGGGTGGCGGAGCCCGACTCCGCGTGGTGGAAGGCAAAGCCCTGCGACGCGGCCACGGCCGCCAGCCCGCTCTGGAGGATGGGAACGTGGAGCCAGACGGCGACCCGGCCTTCCTGCTGCCACTGGGCGACCGAGGCTGGAAGAGAAGCGCGGGGCCGCCGGTCAGGCCGCGGCCCTGGAGGCCTGCGGGCGAGCTCAAAGCCGCCCTGCCGGCTTCCAGTCGGGCACAGCGGGGGTTCCTCTGGGGATGTCTGTGTTTGGGCCCGACGCTCACGGGCCTAAGAAATACATGTCAGCGGGAGGAAAAGCGCCGGCCGCGTGACGCTGTACGCGGCACTGCGTTGCGGGCAGCACGCCGCGGCTCGCCGCCCAGCC
>NC_034412.1:58364924-58366283 GCF_002078875.1 Numida meleagris | reverse complement strand
TGCCATAACCTAGTGGCGCATGACCTGGCAAATTGGGAAAAACCTAACACTGTTAGCTTGTATCATTATATTGATGATCTCATGTTGACATCTGACTCACTGGAGGCAGTAGGGCAGGCAGCAGATTCATTAACTACCTATCTGCAGGAAAAAGGATGGGCTATAAACCCCCAGAAGGTTCAGGGTCCAGGCCTATCTGTGAAATTCCTGGGGGTAGTTTGGTCAGGCAAGACCAAAGTACTACCCAGTGCTGTCATAGATAAGGTGCAGGCATTCCCAGTCCCTACAACACCAAAGCAGCTGCAGGAGTTCTTGGGTTTATTGGGATATTGGCGTTCCTTTATACCTCATTTAGCGCAGCTGCTGAGGCCGTTATATAGGCTCACAAAGAAGGGGCAACTGTGGGACTGGGGGAGAACAGAACACGAGGCTTTCCAACAGGCAAAACTGGCTGTTAAACAAGCCCAGGCACTGGGTATATTTGATCCTACCCTCCCAGCTGAATTGGACGTTCATGTCACTCAGGACGGCTTTGGCTGGGGCCTGTGGCAATGCCAGAGTTCTGTTCGGACCCCGATTGGGTTCTGGTCTCAGGTCTGGCACGGAGCAGAGGAAAGATACAGCATGATTGAGAAACAATTATTGGCTGCCTACTCTGCATTACAGGCGGTAGAGCCAATAACCCAAACATCTGAGGTCACAGTTAAGACCAGCTTGCTGATTCAGGGGTGGGTGAAAGATCTGACCCACCTTCCTAAGACAGGGGTGGCCCAAGCACAGACAGTGGCACGATGGGTCGCCTATCTCAGCCAGAGGAGCAGTTTGTCTTCATCACCGTTGAAAGAACTCCAAAAGATCTTAGGCCCAGTGACATATCACTGCGATGCACTGAAAGAAACAACGGTCGCTCCACTGCAGAAGAGTCCTGTTCAGGAGGGTAAATATCCCATTCCTGAAGATGCCTGGTATATGGATGGGTCCAGCAAAGGCAACCCGAGCAAGTGGAGAGCAGTGGCATACCATCCCTCCACTGACACAATCTGGTTTGAAGAGGGGGATGGTCAAAGTAGCCAGTGGGCAGAATTGCGAGCCGTGTGGATGGTTATCACCAAGGAACCTGGTGACAGTGCACTGAACATCTGCACAGATAGTTGGACTGTGTATCGTGGGCTCACTCTTTGGATCGCACAGTGGGCCACCCAAGACTGGACCATCCACGCCCGACCGATCTGGGGCAGGGAGATGTGGTTAGACATATGGACTGTGATTAAACATAGAACCGTACGTGTCTACCACGTTTCTGGACATCACCCCCTGCAGTCACCAGGAAATGATGAGGCCGACACGCTGGCTCGAGTA